>NW_019384405.1:995898-1039068 GCF_000671375.1 Centruroides sculpturatus | reverse complement strand
GGTCGAGTCTTCAGATGTTGTCCGAGTAGCGTTCCTATGGCGACCAACATCGTCTGTCGAACGACTAAAAGCGCGGGAAAACGAGTGTGCCAGACGATTTTTATCCCGACAAAACAAATAATAATCTTAAATTCGAATTGAATCACTATGTGGTCAAGCTTAATGTGAACACTACAAAATACTGTATTATAACATTTGGAAACAGATAACACATTATCAACCTTAATTTTATGATCAACTTATTTTTCCTTGCATATGCGGTCTAGCTTAAAAGGTTTTTTTTATGTTTTTTTAATAGTTTGTGTTACTTTATTTGAAATAAATGTTTGTTTAGTTAATAAAAAATGAATAAGTTTTTAAAAATTTTGTTGTCTGTTGTATTCAGAATCGCAAAAACTTCATTGCAGAAAATGTTTCCTTGAGAATAAAATCGACCTGTCCGAGCGATTTGCTTGGACGAACGCGATATCTCTGCCGTTTCGTTTTCGTTGGGACACCCTGTATATTGAAAACTAAGATGCAATATATTTTCAGATGTATCAATCTTGTCAATGGGATATTAAGTATTAGAAATACAACTATTTATAATTCTTAATTTCTATTAACTTTTCCCAGCATGGACATTGTCTTTTGTATTTTTTTTTAGCCCATTATGATAGATTTACAATGAGTTGCGAGACGCTGAGACATCCAGACCAATCCACCAACAAAACAACAAAAATTTGAGGAACCAACCTAAGATTTGAAAAGGTTCCTCTAAAATAAACATATGAATCAGTCATCTTGGCCATTTAGCTCTCTTAACTTTAATATTTATTAATGACTTCCATAAAATTGCTTTGTTTTTTATATTATATTTGAAACATCAAACAGATAATTATTAAGTGTTAAATCTACTATATCCATTATTTAAAAACACCATGTATTATTAGCATAGTGATTAATTATAATAATATAAAATATGTTTACTTAAATACCTGGTAAGTTTGAACTATAATAAATATATTATCCACACCAACAGCCAAAACTAGAAACGGAATCACTTCGACAACAATTAATGTAAGTGGCACGTTAAAATAACTAAATACTCCCACTGATGATGTCACGGAAGCAAACACGATCACCACTCCGGCCAAACCTAAGGTGATCTTTGATTCGACCTGCAAGAAAATGTAAATTTTTATTTTAAATATTTTTATTTAAGATTATATTACATACAAAACTATACTATTTTATATATAATGAAATAATTCCTAAATATTTCTGGGACTATCTACTTTTAAACAAGGTTGCAAACTAGATTTAAACTAAACTGGAAATACTCAGCTTAGGATATTTTATTTTACAAATTCTTATGATGATGTCAATAATGAACTTCTAAAGAATTTATATTGTCAACCAATTATCCAATTGTAATGTATCATATTAAAATTCAAAATTTTAAAACCTAATTTTTGATCGAAATTTTCACACAGATACCTTCGAATTGATTTGGATTGATGGCCATTGGACACACTTCTCTCCGTACTAAAGCGATCAAATCTAGCTAGTTATGTGTAAATTTTCATAAAATATCATCAATTTGGAAATGCATCTTATTTCTATAGTACAACAGTTTTTCAAATCAATTATACTAGGAACTAAACGTTCATTATTTTGCTCCATTATAGTTTAAGTAATTCAAAATTTATGAAGATTATGTCATCATCTCTTTACTTGTCATTAAAAACAAATCATCAGTAAATAATTTCAACCAAAATTATCATTTACTCTGACAAATTTTAAGATAAGCAAAGCTAGTTATTGTTACTTTGTTGTACAAACACAGTCAAAGCACATCAGTGTCTTGTTAATTTTAGTTTTTTTTGCCAATATAATGTTGAGGGCCCTCACAAAAATGGTTTAAAATGCTCTTCTTGATCTAATTGTCTTTCTGGACTATGTTAAAATTGTCTTAATCACTCAAAAACATTTTTCTTCTAAATAACTTATTAGTTTTGAGTGCATCTTTTAAGAAAGGAAATATGGTATTAAGCTTTTTCCATTATACAATAATTGACATAAATATAAGAAATTATTATTTTAATTATTATTATTAAAAATTAATTACAAGAGACTTACAAAGCTTCTTCTAAAGCTATTATATTGCCCTAGAGCAATAGATACGTATAGAAACATCACAATGTAGCTAGTAAGAATAGTATATACATCTGAATAACTCTGTTCTCCTATTTCATCTTCAATAGATCTCTGAAAGTAAATTTTAAATATTTAATTTTTTTCATTATTATTTTGGTAGGAAAAAAAAATTACACAAAAAATTTTAAATACAAATATACCTCGGAATAAAATGTTATTGTCATATTTTCATGTGTATAGTTTTTCATAAATTCTATGTACCTAAAAAATTTTTAAATAAAACTATTAATTTATAAATGAAAATATGTAATGTTAGTTATTACAATGGTAAGGTTAAAGATGAGAGTTTTAATTGAATAGTCAAACTTATATATAAAATGTCCTCCTAAATGGCATTTGTGTATACTTTTGAATAAATTTTCTCCATACATATTAAACAATTTGTAATTATCTGATCTAATTATTAAAAGTATGATTTTTGCATTGCAAAGAATAGAAAGAAGAAGAAAAAAAATCAAATATGTAATAATTGTTAAATCATGTGACTTCAAATTATTAAACAGATTCATCACCATACATATAGAGTGATCAAAAAGTAACATTACAAAGCCAACAACAGATAAATCCTGTGTTTTCATATTGTAATAAGATTATTTATCTGCAAGCAATATCATATATTTCTCAACAAAATTATCCAGCTTGTTTGGACATTTATCACAATGTGTTACATGTTTGTTTAGCCTGTTCTCAAAAAATTCCATCCCTGTTGCTGCAGTTACACAGCAATGGTAGCTTTCACTTCATCAGTAGCTAACTTAGAATTACATGTGGGTGACTTCAACACACACCCAGGCGCTATGGAGAATGATGGTGAATCTCCCATTAAATAATCTACAGCAAATCTACACCAATCTGCAACACCTTAACAGAACACAACATTGTCTCCACACACATCTTGATGAGCCAACAGATTGACAGGTGGAATTTTTTTTTGGACTAAAAAAAATTAAATAGCTATTTGTTCTCCATAAAACCACTTAAACCTTATCATTTGGAAATGCTATATCACAATTGTCCTTCATGTGTCATTCTAACTTTTCACTGTTACCAATGGTTCATTACTAACTACCTACATTTGAATTACATTCTACAGTGTTTTAATTTTTAATCTGTAGACCTTGTAAAGTTAATTTTTGATTCATTCTACATGTAATTCTTGTTATTTAAGATACTTCAATTTAGTGCCATTTCAGGATGCAAATAAAATAGTGATGCTCAATCAAAAGTTTGACTATTTACACTTTGTAATTTATACAATTTTTTTTTAATTATAATAATAATAAAAGAAAATTTTAAAATGTTAAATGAAAAATTGTAATAAATTAACTTACTTGTTTTCCCAAGCCAATGCATCAGAATTTTCAGAAGAATTTATATGATTATTCACCAGAATGGTAATAATTAATGCAGTTGCATTTTTATAATCCTTGTTTTTGAATCCACCAAGCGCCACGAAAGGAAACACGGGTCCTCCGAATTCTCCTAAACAACTTGAATCTTGTTCAATGTATGCTGGATTACTAAAAAATAAAAATATTTATTTATTTTACAAATTTATCTACTGATAATCAATAATCATTGTGCATATTCTACATTAAGTTTCAGATATTAATTGCAAATTAAACAATCAATTGTGAAAATGTTGGAAAAAGTGTGGCAAAATGCCATATTATTGTATACGCGATAATCGTAAGTCTAGTAATAACAATTCTTTCTTGTGTTCTTTGTCTTCTCACTTCTTTGTCTTTCCACTCTTCACTTCCTGTTTGTTGAAGGGGGGAAGACATCGACGAGAACGAGGCCAGGCAGGGAGTATTGGCCCTGAGGCAGATAGGGAGAAAAAGGGTCACTCTCGAAGTAGACAAGGAAGCGAGCGGACGGACATCTTGGACAGGATTCATTTTTGGAGAGGAGAAGGACAGCGGATGATTGATCCATCGAGGGAAGGACAGAGAAAGTTCGAATCAAGAATCGTTTGCATCTTCAGGCTGAATTACAGTTTCCTCCTCCAACAGGAAGATATCACATCTGAATATTCTGGGTACCCTTTTTCCTAACCTTTCTATACATCTTCCTATCTGTGCTTACTATCATCCTTCCATAATTTAATCTTAGTTCGTAAGGTAGTTATAACCATAGTAATTAAGTTGGTAGTTGTACTCTATTGTCGTGAACCTTCATTCGATTGTAACACCACGTGCATAAGGCTTTTGTCTCCCGTTGTACGCGAGTGAGGTCGAGTAGGGATTCGGTGTACTCAATTTCACTTACCCCACAAAATTATAGTGGGTGCTTGTGTAAATTTTTGTCCACGAATAAATCCTGTATTTTCCTGTATTTTGTTTTTTTTTTGTCCTTTTGGGGTTCTTTGTACCTTCCATATTTTAACAAAAGAACATATTATATATCAAAGCTCAAATCTTGGCTTATGTTTGACTAAATTGCTGGATTATTAGCTTTATTAATATTAATTTTAACAATAAATACAACTGCAAGCGTAATTTATAATTATTATAGCCATTATTTAGCCCAATGTCATATGGCAGTTGTTGTAGCTTTATTGTAATGTATCGGGTTTCATAAAGATTATTATTTATTAATTAAAATTAATATAAACAGGATTTGTGAAAATCGTATTCTAAATTTGACACGCAAAAGTAAATATCACAGAATTCCAGTTAGAAAAGTCAATAATCGTAGAGTCCCTCTCTAAATCAGTTTTTTCTTCAGAATTTTCCAAATTATTAGAAATTAATTTTGAATTTATTAAATTATTAAAATATTTATACAAGATAATGGCACAATCACCTAATGATTAGCCAAATTTCTATCTTAAATAAAAGTAAATATACTAAGTATTTTATTTTTAACAATAATATTTTAAATTAAATTGAATTATAAATGATCTTTAATTAATTGTATATAAACTTCTCTGATTTCTTGGAGACTAACAGCTTTAGAATCCATGTTGCACTTCTGTTACAATGGTTTTTATGTCCAATAATATGCTAATAGAACCAAAAGTATTCTAAATTAGAGTTTTTTTTATCTCCAAAAGCAACGAATCTTGTTAGTATATAGAATTATATGTCCAATAACCTTAAGATCTGTAATTGTTTACATTCAAACTGCTTTAAACATTAAATAATTATCTTAATAGCCAGTTGGTAGAGATACGAGGCTTATCAAACTGTAACAGAGCCAAGTAATCGAGATCACATTAAGTCTTTTTCAATGTGATCTCGATTACTTGGCTCCATTGCAGTTTGATACACATCATATCTCTACCAACTGGCTATTGAGATAATTATTAAATTAATGTTTTAGAGGCAAGAAGCTTACAACTATGCTTTAAACATTATCAAAAATAAATCACACTTACAATAAAAGTTGAGATTATGTTTAAAATAATTTATAATGAAAAATCCAACAAAATTATTGAGAGTAAATTCATTTAAAATGACAATTTACTATACAAGACTGCAAAATTTCACAATAATTGATTCTTGGATAATCATTAAGCGAGAAATTGTATGTCAAATTCTACTTTTCTGTAAGTTCAATGTCATATAGTGACATTTTATTCCCAGAAAGATGGCTTGAAATATATCATCATATTGAGAGGACCAACAAAAACACACAGTATTCAACTAAAATTTCATTAATCTATAACAAAATGTATGTCGTAAAAGTATTAACTTGTGAAGCAGGGGCTTACATTAGTATTAATTACAATAATCATCCAAACTGAGTCTAAAACAAAAACTTTGAATTGTTTAATACCATTAATAAAATTAATTTTCAGTATCAGTTTTGTTTAAAAAGGACATTAAAAAGTTAAATATATATTTAAATCTTCAAGTAAACTTACTTCATACACTTTTCAATATGATCAAGATAATCATCTTTTATGTGTTCAGCATTGTTCTGAAACCAATTAAGAATACTCTGAATGGTGCAAAAACTGTTATTGAGAGGTGAAAAACATATGTCATTAATGGTAACAGTTTTATTGTTGACTTCCACTTGCAGTTTCGTTACATCATTTTGAAGAGAAAGTACCTGGGGGAAAAAATTCGTATATTTTTTAACTATGAACTTTTTAAATACATACATACTTGTAAACACACAGTATATAAATGTATATATACTGCACATACCTACATATATACACAAAACACTGATATTTATAACTAATACAAGCAAAACCTGGACTAAATCAACTAAAACAAAACCTTTAATATCTAACATTTAACTTTTATATGAATACAAATATTTTCAACTAATTTAATTAGCGACCATCAGGGCTCTTCCTGCATTCGGAACCCAATAATTGTTAATTAAGGTATCTAAGAAATGTTTTTATGTTCCTATTTAATTAATATTTAATAATAATAATAATGCATATTGCTAAATTTAAAGGAATAAAAGAAAATAGTTTTTGAATTTTTTTTTAGTTAAGTATTTCTTTTATAAATTTACCACAATGTTACAATAGTGTTTATAAATATTCTATTACGGTTGCATTAGTGTTATTTCAGTTATATAAACAGTTCAAATTCTACCTCGACTACTTACTAATAAAATTCACTAATCTGACAAATTAGTCCAGCAGTTGTCAAAATTATCACTTTCATGTGTGCCAGCATGCTTTGACACTACTTTATGAAATGCACATCCATGCATTGAATAATGTGTGCGTGACAGCAGATTTTTAAAAAATGAATTCAATTCAAACAAACATTAAATGAGCATTCCGGCATTCGAATGTCCCGACAAAGACCTTCAGAATCAAACCTTAAAAAGGTGATAATTTTGACAACTGCCAGACTAATCTGTCGGGTTAGTAAGATTTTATGTAGCCACTACAGTTGTTCCAGTGGACAACTTTTGATATATGTGCATTTATCATTTAAAAACATGATTTCTGAAGTTTGCATATATGGTTTTGCATTTTTAAATTAAAGTTGTTGTAATCTATAATTTTCCACACAAATGGTAGTGACGTATCTATTGTTTAGCTATATCGTTCACCCAATCTGATCCTGCAAGACCAGTTTTTATAAGACCGTGCCAAACTGTTGTATATGCAAAGAAACTTAATATAGGAAAATTAGTTAAACGAAAGTGTTTGAATAATAGTTATAGCTGCAAGGGATGTTATCATAGTATGGATTGTATTGGTGTTTGAAAAAGTAATTTTATGTTAATGTGTGAAATTAATAGAAAACATTAAAAGTAAGCAATAGAAAAAGATACAAGGTACTTAACTAATCTGAAAAATCTAGATCTAAATCAAACATTTCAGAAATTAATCATCTTAGATTTGTTACATAAATTATTATAGTTAATCTTATAAATTACATATAATAATCACAAAAATTTAACACATTAAATCTATTTTATTTAATGTTTAAAAACAATCCTAAGAAAACTTTTTACCTGAAGAAGAAATTCTCTATCAAAAATAGAAGACCAGTTTCTCTCATTATTTCCAAACTCTTTCCTAGTAATGATAATTTGTTCTGTTCGATAAAATGGGCTAAACAGATAAAATATACAATGAATTTAATCATCTCTTAAAAGGAAACTTATAAAATTTCTATACTTAGACTCTATAAACTGTAAATTTCTATATAATTTAATTATACATTGAAATCATTTTACATTTAATTGTGTAAAAGAGACTTTATAACCTAATCGGTTCTCAGAAGACTTATAGAAAATAGTGAACTCATTTAGTACATTCAGTGTCATATTAAGATTATATTTCTGAAAATAAATACATAATATCACAAAGAATGGCCAACAAAATGAATACAGAAACAGTCATAACACGAATAGTGGATATAGTTTTTAATTTTGAATTACGTGGGTAGTGAATAGACAAAAGACACATTTGCGGAAGCTCTATGAGCTTCCGCAAATGTGTCTTTTGTCTATTCACTACCCACGTAATATTTCTATTCACTACCCACATTTAATGTGTAAACAACACTATTCACTACCCACATTTAATGTGTAAACAACACATTACTACAAGATTGCTTGCAGCAGTGTGCTCTGCAAGCTGTGAATCAATTTTAATCTGTTAACATTTCATAATATCAACATGTGTAAATATTTGATTATAATTAATAAGTTTTTTGGAAAAATTTCTCAAGGTTTTGCTATATATTCAGGAGCCAGGAGGGAAATTTGATCACAAGTGTCCAAAGACAAAAAGACTACTAGTAAAATTAGGCAATATTTTTATTACATTCACCAAAACTGCAGTATGACATAAGAATACATATGGCTGAGTATATTTGTCTAAAAATTTCTATCAAAGAAAATGTAATAAAACGGCTCTCTCAACATATGCGACTGATCAGGATATCATGGCGGACTTTGATGCGGCGCATATTATCCTCACTACCACCCACCCTGAACATCTCAAATGGTTGGAGGCTATGGAGATATTTAGAGCAGGATGCAACACAGCATGCATCAATTTTAAAGAAGAGGTAGCCCTTTCAAAAGCATGGCAGATCCTGCTAGATGATAGCATTTAAAAGTTTACATCGAAAGTACTGCAGCGCGTATGCACTGTACACAAAACATCGCTCTTTTCTTTTTAAATCGGCTCGAAGGTTGCCATGTATGATGATTCAAATGATACACGGCTCAAAAGAAGGTATTCGATTCTCAACGTCTGGCTTAATATTTAGAGAAAAAGCCCAAGAGCCCAGAAGGGGCGTCAAAAACGTTTGCTGACATAACACAACCACTCCAGTTACAAGGTTAGAAGTAAGAGTTATTTTTATAAAGATATTTATCTAAATAAATAGTCTGAGAAGAGTGGGTTTGCATATTTTTTTTAATGAATGTATGCTGAATGAATACAATCTTCAATACAAGATGTGGCCTAATGAAATGCCTTTAAAAAAGTGATGCAATTCTCCAATTAAAAATATTCTCTTGCATCTGAACTAGAAATTTGGAAAAGTATCCAAATTTCTAGATCAGATGCAGAAGAATATTTTTAATTGGAGATTGAGTTATGATGTTGTTGCACACGTGTGTGCACAAGCACAATAAATGGATGGAATAGAACATAACACTTACGTAACAAAAGTGAAGTCATTGTGCGTGTGCATGCCATTGCACATGTGCGTTAAAATGCCAGATGATGAAAGGACATGTAATCATTAAAAATATATCATGAGACATTTTTATGCTAAAGCAACTATAAACAGCGATCATTCTCAGTAACAAAAAAGCAATTTACATTATATTTTAATAAAACCATTTTATTATAGCTATTATGAAGTTATTATAAAGAATGAGGTTATGTATACAGTTAAAAGATTGGCAGAATAGTTCCTTTTTGTTTTGTTTAAACCATATGCCCCTTTCATTTGTGATATGGTTAGTGTAAATGCTTTAAGGAATAATCATTGTAACTTTGAATAGACTTATGTCAAAGTGCATACATCTGAATTTATATTTATATACATTATCAAAGATATTCTTATATTTGACATCTTAACAGATGTCAAATATATGAATTACACACACACACACACATTTCTTTTTGCATGTGTGCATATACTTATTTATTTATAAAACTATATGCATACACAGCAAATATAAATAATTCTAATAACTAAAATTATTAATAAAGTTAAATATACCCAAAATGAGAATCGAAATAATCACGTTCCAAGCGGGATCGGCTAGTCGAGGCCGACCAAAGGTGCACCGGATCTCTCGTTACGGTAAAAAATATTAAACCACACGACATTACGACAAACGCAGTCATCCCTACCATGAGAACAAGAATATAATGCGTAGCACAATATTTTCCTACACTATTAAAGATTTCTTGAAGTTTTTTCTCCACTCTATTTCCATATTTTTCTAAGCATGAGAGATTTTCTCCAATAGATTGAAAACTCTCTCTTTGATAAGGCCCTAAACAAAAAATAAAAATAAAAAATATATATTTTTAAAACTTAATTGAAAAATTTTTTAAAAGATAAACAAATTTTAGGTTAATTAATTTTTAGTAAATACAATTTTTTATTAAATAAAATCTTAAAAATGTTTTATTAGTCATTATGTTCAATAATTATCCAAATCCAGTGTATTTAATACTTTGCCGAATATTGCATTATCTAAGATTTTCATTATCCGAGGTGCTCAAAAGTCTATACTACGATCAGAACTCTGCTGTAATTAGATATTTTAAAATAACTTATTTACATATTAGTTAATATTTCAACTTTACTCATGTTAAGTAATATTGGTTACCTAATTATTCTCTTCCAAATATTACAATTTATTCACAAGTTCCCATTTTCTATTACTCAATAATTCTTTCAAATATCAAAAGTTATATACTTGTACTTTTATAATTTATGGTCTTTTATGTAGAATATCTGCCATCTCTCAATTTGTATATTGCAGAAATTATATAAAATAGTTCTTTACAATTTTATAAGGATTGTTTTTGGGCTACAATTTTAAAAAATTGTATATCTATAAATTCCCACTGTTGTCCATCCATCCTTCCTTTAATCTTCAGAATGAAGTTAGTTAAATAAAAGTCATGATCGGATATGGAAAGCTTACAGTTATATATTACAGGAACTTCCAGTTTGCACCGGAATTCATGTTATTTCAATCCAAAAATTTTCCCCTGAAAGGAGTTAGATAGATGACTGACATGACACTTATTAGCAAGAAAAATATGATGTACAGGAGCAAGACACTACTAATTTGAGGTGGAGAGCATATGTTTTAAATGAATTTTTATTAAGAATTGCATTGTGACAATGTCACAATAAATAATTCTAAATGTAATGCAACTAGAAGATTTAACTATTAAAAACAGTTATCCATTAATCCAAAAAATAGAATTTAAATTGAATAAAACATATACTATATTTTTGTTTACTGTACAAGTCAAAGCTTAAGTCTCATAGTCAAGCATAAGATTAAACAGCTAGAAAATTTCAGGCCATATTGTTGATGGTGTGTTCAAAACTTCTTGTCCTATCAATCATTGAACTTCTTTAAAACCACACATAATTTGATAAAATCCGGATTTATCACACAGGAAAGTATCTAAAAGAATGTGGCAAACTCAAATATGTGGAATTGGTCATTTTGTAGAATGCATTTCAGATATAAACTCCTCTTCAGCTGTTCACAACTCTTAAAAAGAACTAGCCCTGAGAAAATTCAAAAGAAAGAAAAAACTTTTTTATTTATTACTCTTTTAATAATAAATATTAAAGAGTGATGTATGCTGAATACTTTAGAAGAATTTTAAAAGCTTTTTTTTAAAGAGTTGTCAGCAGCTGAGGAGGGGTTTACATCTTTACATCTGAAATGCATTGTACAAAATGACAATTTCACATGCTTGATTTTTGACACACACTTTTAGATACTTTCCTGCATAACAGGTCTTGATTTTATAAAATTGTGCAATTTAAGAAGTACAGATATCCCCTATATCAATGACAATGATGTAAGGCAATGTAACGTAAGAGCAATCTAAAAGTGGGGTGGTTCCCGGGAAGACTTTCTATAGAAAGCTGGTCCCCATTTAGGTGTTGATATATTAAAACAAAAAAACTAAAAAGGTGGCCAGCCAGTTGATCAGATGTGAACCCAAGACCAATCACTAGTGTTCAATGATTTTATCCACTTGGTCACTTGTGGGCTCCTGGCTATATTATTGTTTACAGTTGACAATGTAATTCAGAATTTAATTTGCAACGTGCATGTTTTTATCATGTTGGAATAAAATTATGACTGAAATTCAGAATTCTGAAAATCATGACCTGCAAGCACTGGACACATTCAGGATGGCACTAATTGAACAGCATACTTACAGATAAAGAATCTAAAGAGTAAAACACTGAAGTAAGTCTAAAGTAAATATCTGTAAACAAAGATTAGGATGTATGATTAGACAGTAACTAGCAAAATGCCTGTCTAGTATGATTGCACATTGCAGATTTTTTAAACTTTACTGAAATTTGCTTCTTATGATTGCTTCTTATGATAAATACTTTAAATGAATCTAACTTCAGTAAAATTTAAAAAATCATACAAAGTATAAATATAAAATTAAAATGGAAATATTAGTTTATATTGTAAATACTTTTAACCATAGAACCAAGTTTATTTTACAATGTGTCGTAAGTACAGTGGTACCTCAGTATACGTCTGCTTTAGAATACGTCCAATTCGGAATACGTCCTGTTTGGACGAAGCAAATTTTGCTCGGTATACTACTTTTGTTCGGTATACGACATAATTCAATTATACGCACCGTCAACGAACAAGTACCATTATCGGTGTACTAGACCAGACTAGACATTCGCGGTGCAACGGTTTATAACTTTGTTAAATTTCTTCTGATTTTAATTCGTAAGTAAAATTTTATTATTTTTATTAATCACGAATTGCAAAAAGGCAAATGAAAAGCCACAGAAAACTAAAAAAATGACTAGAATTACAATGGAACTGATAAAAGAGATTGTTGAGAAATACGAAGGTGGCACGTGTGTTCGAGATTTTAACTGTTGTTTACCGTATTCCGAGAACGACGATATGGACAATCGCAAAAAATAAAGACATTATTAAATGTGCTAACATTGCGAAAGGGGTTAAATTAATTTATAAACAGAGATCGAAGACATTAGATCATGTCGAGAAATTGCTTTTGTTTTGGATAATTGAAAAACAATGTGCTGGAGACAGCGTATCGGAAGCAATTATTTGCAAGAAAGCTAAAAAGATACACGCTGATCTCACGAAAAATCAAGCAGGAACTAGCCAGGAAAGCAAGGTGTTTAAAGCCAGCCATTTTTTTACACGAGAACGGATTAATCATTTTTACATTACTTCTTATGGGAAAGGTTGGTTTGGTATACGTCCAATTCGGTATAAGTCCAAACATCGGGAACGGATTAAGGTCGTATACCGAGGTTCCACTGTATTTTTATTCCAGTTTCAAATGGACATTTTGAAGCACTTGAACTTGTTTTGTATAATATTTAAACTCAATTATAACAAAAATACTTTAATGATTATTATTTTTGAATGGTTAATTATTAGCTGAAGAAAGCATTAATATAGTAAATTGTCTTTATTATATTTGAATATATCATATCAAGACTTGTAAAAAAAGAATTAAAATTACTTACTTTCAGACTTCCTCTTCCAAATATAAATGATATATACAGTAATGATCGTTATAGTTAATATTGAAAAAACAAATATCATAATGACAGCAATTCCTGGCAAATCCCAAACAGTCCATTCAGTTTCAGGTGGTGGTAATGGTGGAGGTATACAAGGACAATCAGCACAAGAACAAGGAGCAGTTCCTGGCTTAACAGGCTCAGAACAAGGTATAATTTTTGAATTTAAGAGATGATTTGTTTCCGAACTGTCATTTCTCACATCAAAATCTATTATGACTGGAGACTGTGCATTATTTCCCAATGAATTAAGTAATCGAGATGGATCACAATCTTTTTCTCCCCATTTTCCACATAAAAGAACAAGTGCACTTAAACCTGGAACAAATTGTACACTCTTACAGGAATTGTAAATACCTTCAGCATATATTTCAGATGTATTACATACTAATTCTGACACAGTAATATTTCCCTCAGCATTGTGTGAAGTATTTGTAACCTGTAATCAAAATAATAAAGGTTATAAATTTGTATTAAAAATATCTATTATTATTATCATGTTGGATTTTGTGAGTTATACTCAGTTGACACCAGTTGCTGTTTTGGTCACTATGCCAGAGCAGGGTCAAGGCATAGTGACCAAAACAAAACAAATATTAAATAAGTATGTCAGTGTGTGTGTCTGTATTCAGGAATTTCCTAACAATATGACATGTATTCAATATAGTGGCCTTCTGTAGTGTGATGTATGTATTTCTACTCAAATGTAATGTGCCCAGGCTTTTGTGTAGTGTGTGTGGTATGACACCTGTACCGGAGAGAACGAAAGGTACAATAAGCACCCTATCCATCCTCCACAGATGCCTTTTTTCCTGGGCGAGTTCTGTGTACTTTCTGACTTTTTCAGTGCATGTGTTTTGTACATTGTGAGTGTTTGGAATGGATATGTCTATAATATATGTGATTTTATTGTGTTTGTCAATGAGTGTGATGTCTGGTCTGATGTGGTAAATTGTTTTATCTGTGATTATAGCTCTGTCATAGTACATTTTGTGAGTATTGTTTTCCAATATTGTCTGTAGAATGTATTTGTATTATGGTTCATGGATGTCTAATAATTTGTGTTTGTTTGCAAGCTCTTAGTGTATTATATTTGCTACTTGATTATGTCTATGTAAATAATCTGTCTGAGCCAAGAGCTTGCAACCAGATGTGTTGTATATTCTGTATACTACTCGTATTGTATACTACTCGGGCTTTGCGATGTTGTTTGTATTTATATATAATAATAATAATAGTAATTATTATTTAAATTTCTTAATTATAACGTTTATTTNGAAAGCTAAAAAGATACACGCTGATCTCACGAAAAATCAAGCAGGAACTAGCCAGGAAAGCAAGGTGTTTAAAGCCAGCCATTTTTTTACACGAGAACGGATTAATCATTTTTACATTACTTCTTATGGGAAAGGTTGGTTTGGTATACGTCCAATTCGGTATAAGTCCAAACATCGGGAACGGATTAAGGTCGTATACCGAGGTTCCACTGTAATCTTATTCCAGTTTCAAATGGACATTTTGAAGCACTTGAACTTGTTTTGTATAATATTTAAACTCAATTATAACAAAAATACTTTAATGATTATTATTTTTGAATGGTTAATTATTAGCTGAAGAAAGCATTAATATAGTAAATTGTCTTTATTATATTTGAATATATCATATCAAGACTTGTAAAAAAAGAATTAAAATTACTTACTTTCAGACTTCCTCTTCCAAATATAAATGATATATACAGTAATGATCGTTATAGTTAATATTGAAAAAACAAATATCATAATGACAGCAATTCCTGGCAAATCCCAAACAGTCCATTCAGTTTCAGGTGGTGGTAATGGTGGAGGTATACAAGGACAATCAGCACAAGAACAAGGAGCAGTTCCTGGCTTAACAGGCTCAGAACAAGGTATAATTTTTGAATTTAAGAGATGATTTGTTTCCGAACTGTCATTTCTCACATCAAAATCTATTATGACTGGAGACTGTGCATTATTTCCCAATGAATTAAGTAATCGAGATGGATCACAATCTTTTTCTCCCCATTTTCCACATAAAAGAACAAGTGCACTTAAACCTGGAACAAATTGTACACTCTTACAGGAATTGTAAATACCTTCAGCATATATTTCAGATGTATTACATACTAATTCTGACACAGTAATATTTCCCTCAGCATTGTGTGAAGTATTTGTAACCTGTAATCAAAATAATAAAGGTTATAAATTTGTATTAAAAATATCTATTATTATTATCATGTTGGATTTTGTGAGTTATACTCAGTTGACACCAGTTGCTGTTTTGGTCACTATGCCAGAGCAGGGTCAAGGCATAGTGACCAAAACAAAACAAATATTAAATAAGTATGTCAGTGTGTGTGTCTGTATTCAGGAATTTCCTAACAATATGACATGTAATCAATATAGTGGCCGTCTGTAATGTAATGTATGTGTATTCAAATGTAATGTGCCCAGGCTTTTGTGTAGTGTTGTAAAGTACTATATTATTTTTCCGACTTTCCAACGATTATCGACACTACTGTGTGCCGGAAATAGCCGTTCCCTAACGGGTACTTTACGCGGATTCGCGTTAGTGTGCCAGGCCTGGACTTTAAGCGTGCACCGAATTAAATAATGACAAAGTTTGTCAATAACAAAATCAAATATTTAATTAAACTTCTANTTTTAGTTATTTTAAATTTTTCGTATAGTTTTTCTACAAAAGCATGTTTTTTACATCTAATGATATTACTACTTTTATAGTGTTCAAAATGACTTGCAACAACTTGGGATCACTGGAGTCATGCAAACAGCCAAAGACAGATTTAATATAGCTATCACAGACTATCACCTTTTAGCAAATCTTCTGGACCAAGATACCAGAGTGCAAAGCTCACAGACAGTATGAAAGATGCTGCACTTACTCTATGCCATGCTTACTATCCAGATGCTATGACTTCAGTTTTAAAATACTTGGCAAAAACTAGCCCATTTCTGCAACACATGTTTGCAGAGTCTGTGTTAACTAATATCACTCATCTTACATGGTGGCAGTCACTACGTGACAGAATTGATAAACCTGTTTTAAAATTAGTTACACAGCTGCACACAGCAGTGGCTTCTTCAGCAGGAATTGAGAGAATTTTCTCTACCTATGGACTTGTTCATTCAAAACTTAGAAATTGATTTGGACAGGAAAAGGCAGTAAAGCTTGTTAAAGTTTTCAAGCACTAAAACAAACACTACCAAGCATTGTACTATACATTTCTGAAAATAAGAAATTCTTCAAGCTGCAGAAGCTACTGCTGTCAATCCTGTTTTGGTGTTTGTACATGCAAATCTTAAAAATGCCATTGCATAAAGAAACATTTAAAAATGCTATATTTTATATTAAATAAAACATTCCGTACATTCTTGAGTCTTGTTTTGTTTTTTTCTTTTTCTATTTTACTAGATCAATTACTATTTCCAAAAAAACCATGTTTTAAATCTGATGACTATGTTTTAAAACATGTTCTAATAAATGTTTTTTAAAACATTTTTTTAAAATCATGCCAACCCTGGTTAAAAGCATTCTGTTATACAGGGCAAAGGCATGGAGAATGACTGGGAAAAAACAAGAAAAAAGTAACAATGGTTGAAATGGATGCATTGTGCAGAATCTCAAAAAGAGAAAGAATAACTAATGAGAGAATCAAAGACCTAATGGGATTGAAGAAGACGTTTTGGAAGAAATAAAGAGGAAATAATTTATTTGGTTTGGACATGTGAAAAGAATGAGTGACAAGACTCCTGAAAATGTCAATGGAATACAATCCACAAAAAAGGAGAAAGAGAAGAAGACCCAGACAAACTTGGTACGATAAATCACCAAACAATCGCCTAAATATTGGCGATCATTTGGTGACTTATTGTATACTACTCGGGCTTTGCGATGTTGTTTGTATTTATATATAATAATAATTACTATTATTATTATTATATATAAATACAAACAACATCGCAAAGCCCGAGTAGTATACAATAAGTCACCAAATGATCGCCAATATTTAGGCGATTGTTTGGTGACTTATTATATATAAATTTAATGTTTATATAAAACATTAAAACTTTTAAAGTATTTTAATGATAAAAATTTAAAAATCAATTATTGATTCTTTTTACAATAACTGCATCAAGTAAGATTTATTTCTTTAAAAATAATCTAAATATGATATAATAAATGTAGAATAGAATTAACTGATAGAGTGAAGGATTGATGATCATTGTCAGTATTTAAAAATTATTATTAGTCTATAAGAAATCTGCAAATTTCATTATTAAATGCTGAAAGAATATTTTTGACTAATTGATCCTGTGATAAAACAGCTTTTCAATATTTAAGAAATGAGAAAAATCTTTGGGATTAACATTTTCAGGGACTTAAGTCTCATTTTCAGGTTTTCTTCAGAATAGAGCACTTTCCAAACAAAAGTGTAACTCTAGTCACTCTGTAATAAATTGCAGAGTTAAACTAAAGTAATTCACACTGCACAACTAGCAGATAAACTATATAATCCATAATTAATTTCAAACTGACTTTTTTCCAGTTAACCTGTGGATTATCCATACACAAACACACAATCAAGTTAAATTAATTGGATTATCTTTAGCTATAATATATATTAAAACTTAGCAAATTCTTATTATAATCCAAAGATAAATTCAAGCAATAAAAGTAACCAGATTATTAGAATTCAGACTTTGCTTAATATGTATCTATTATATATATAAACATTGATATTGCACGATATGTTGAAGTTGATATCAAAGTTTGCATATCTTTTATAAAAAAGTAAAAAAAACCCATGATATACCTGTAAAAAGTCACTTTGCTTTGCAGAACAGATCACTTCACAAAACATGTCAGCTAAATTTGCAAAACAAGAGGGACATCTTTTTACAACAGCACCTAGCATAGGTAACTGGGCATTCAAATTCATTACTTGTTTATCATCACAGCATAAATAGCCATTATCTGAAATATTTAAAAATAAAATTATGATTCCACTAAATTTACTCAGCAAATAGTAAAGTACATCACGACACCTTAAGTTGCTGAGAAATTTATTAAAAACGTTAGTTACATTCTTAATAAATTTCTCAGCAACTTAAGGTGTTGTGATGTGTATAAAATCATGAATCAGAATTTTATACATTGTTTGTTAACACTTCAAATATTATACTACTAAATAATCAACATATTAGATATTGAAACAATAATAAAATGTAATAAAATTGTTAAGGTTAGCTTTTCTTGCATGAGCACCAAGTGCTCTTCAGATTACCTCCAATTTCCTTCCTTCCATATCTTTTGCATTTTTTAGGATTTTTTAATCTGGTACAATTCCTGATGTTTGACAGATAAGTGTTCTGACTCCTATCTAAGTGTGGGAGAGAGATTATCTGAATAATTACAGAGTACTCTGGATGACACCTTATATCTTGAAATTGTTCTGTAGTATATTGTGTAGGAGATTACTCTTTTGGTTAAATAATAAAAAAATTTTATATGAGAATCAAGTGGGTTTTCATCCTGGATATAGTACTGTAAATAACCTTTTTGTCTTTATACTGTTATACAGAAAAATCTTAAAGAAAACATAGAAAGGTATATGCCTTTTTCATGGACTTAAATATTAAAATTCTTGCTTATGAAGACAATATTGTAATTTATCAGACTTTTGTAATTGGTTTACAGAGAATGATTGATATATTGGCTAACTATTTAATTGAAAATGATTGAATCTGAAGATTATTGCTTTCTGTACAGGTAAAAAGACAAGATGAAATAAATAGTTGTTTAAATGGATTTCTTATGTATGTTATTACAAATAGTTATAGACATCTGGAAGTCATCTCCAATAATCGATCTTTTCATAAGCAATATTTAAACAAGAAAACACAAGCTAGGATTTTTCTGAATAAAATTATTCAATTGAGAAAAGCAGTACATTTTCTAATTTATACAATTATTTAAGTCTATTAAAATCTGTAGTATTGCCCTCTTTGTTATATGCCTCATTAATTATGGGTTTTCAATTAACTAATAAGGACAAAATAAAAGCTAAATTTATAAAAAAGTTATAAGAATTATCTTGATGTCTCCTAATTCTTTTGTCCGTTTGAAGATTGACTGGCCCCTTAAAATTACTAATTGTTAGATGATCAAATAAATTGGTTTATAAGAATTTAGGTTGAATAAACTGCAACTATGTGTTTAAAATTTATGTTTAATAATAAGTTGAACTGTCCTTGTATTCAATTTTTTTGATAATTTTTTGCAGCTTATTTATTCAGATATTGAGAAGAGTCAGTACTGTAGTTGGTACAATTTAATTTTTTGATACATCCTTATAAAATCAAGGGATTTTATTTAATGTGTTAATTTTGTCAAACACAAGCTAGATGAAATGAAATTCCATTAAATGAAATCCCTTGTTTATATAAGGATGTATCAAAAAAAATTCTATCTGTGGGCATTCTGTAACGTTAATGTATTTAAGAGATTATGTTAATCTTTTGCATCTAGATAACATGACTTCCAATATAAATTAAATGCCATTGGATATCTGAGTTAGGAGCATTTGTCCGTTGAATAAATATTGGAAACACATTTGGTTTTCCTTTTTAGGTAAGTTTCATATCATAAACATATAAAACTTACCTAAAAAATTAACACCGAAAACATTTACTTTAGACAGATGCTCCCTGTGCAAAGTAAAATAATATTAATATTATTATACTATATATTCTTTTATGATTATTTTGTATTTTATCAGTTTGCAGGTTTTGCTTTGTTGGGAAATTATTTATATTCTAGATATTTTGCATATTTTAACTTTATTGTTTGAATTCCTTATAATGCCTCAAGTTAAAATATGTAAAATATCTAGAATATAAATAATTTTCCAACAAAGCAAAATATTAAATATTTTAGAGTTTTAAATAAAAAAAAATATACTTAATACGTAACTTTATTAATAACAGCTACAAAAAATATACAATTATTAACAAAACTTACTTTGGTTAAAATAGGGACAAAGTTTAGATAAAATCTGAAGACTTTCTTCTTTATTCTGTAGTAACTTTGGAGGTCCGTCATATTTACAAACAGCAGATTTGTTTGTTTTAACATCAATACCACAGGATCCATACCAAACACATTGATCTCCCTAAATATTTAATATATATTTAATATACTTTCTATTATAGAAAAAATGTAAATCAATTCTTTTATTTTCAATTACAAATAGTTTAACTTTAATCATCATATTATTCGTATTATTTATTCAATGCCTTCCTTTCTCTTACATTCTCTTAAATTAACCGATTATATTTACTAAAATAAAATCTAAAGCAATTTGAGAAGAAACTTAAAATTGGTATATACAAATCACATTAAGAAACACCGATTATGGTTAAAATAGAGAATTCTGAGGATGAATTTAAGGCTGCATCTGATGAGCTGAAATAGCTTAAAGAGCATTTAATATGAGAAAATAAAAAAGCTTCTTGATATAAGAATAGTTTTTATATTAATAAAAAAAAACCCTGACTTTTTAAATATAGACAAAATTAAAATTAATTAAGTTAATCATCTGAAAATGACTAGCACTATTAGAAATGGTGGCTATAAAACTGGCAAGAGTTCTTGCATGTTTTCCTTGATGCTCAATTTCAGGATCAATTTTCTGCCTAATCTCCTAATTGTAATGGTGACAAGTTACAAATCAGAAACTGATCATATTATAAATTATTTTATTATGATCTCATCAGAAATATTAATGATTGAATCGAAAGAATCAACTATATCCTCTCTATACTACAGGTTATAATGCCAGATACCAGTCCTCAATTTTATCACAGTTGTACATTATCAATTAAGCAACCTGTCAGTAAATTTTATTCTATTTTTCGACAATATTCCTTTTGATATTTGAAGTGTTAAAAAATAAATTCAAGAAATTAAACTTAAAGATTTGGATTTAAAAATATCTAACAGTTTAGAGAATAATAATAATATTTAATGTTAGATATTAGCAAAAAAATTAATACAGTATATCGCATGATTATCAAGTAGAAAGTGAATATATTTCAATTAATATGATTTATTTTAATCTACAGAAACTAAAAAAAGTCTATGAGGTGTTTAAATGACAAAAAAAACTCATAGAAAAAATAGTTTTCATGCAGCAGGCATAATATAAGTGGGGCTACATCTGGCTTTCCATAAATCAAAGCTATGTTCCATATTCAATGTTAATCTTCTTTAGTTTCTGTAGATTTGTTGATTTGATTTTTGAAACCGTGTCTTGTTTTATAATTGTGGCATAGTAAACACTAGTATTGTGTTTTATTCCAAAGACACTTAATCTTCCTGTTTATGAAATTTATTTGTTTGTCATTAATTTAATTCACTAGAAAGATAAAACCTATTGCATTCCCCCACTGATGTCGCCAATACAAACAAGTTCATATCATTAAATCATCCACGTATCTAAAGACACAACACAAGCTACCCTCTTGATTTTCTTTTTTTAAATTAGCAAATCTCTAAATTCATCAGAATTTCAGCAAATTTTCCATTAACTAGTGAATATATTCCTCTGTTTTGTAGGATTTTATTATTATAAACAAAATATAAAATTCTTCTATTTGCATATTTATCATATCTGAAAAATCAGATTAACAAGTCATATAATCATAGTTAAATTATTCAAAAGCAGATGAGAAAAATGATCTGATAGTATAGTTCTGTCTTTTTATATGCTTTAAATGTGGGGACTGAGGGGGAGAAATTTAAAGAACTCAATGAACGATAATAGGCAATATATATCGTCATTGTCTCCCTTGCCATTTGGACTGCCGAGCGGTAACAATCAATGACATGTGGAAGCAGTTGAGTCAGAGCTAGATGCTTCATTTACAAACAACACAATCGTTTATTAAACACGAAAGAAGCTTACAAGATTTCCGCGATCTTGGAAGTTCTGCGGCGGCTGCGGCCTCTGGGTCTTCCTCTCCTTTCCAAGATAGTCCCATTTTGAAGAAATGTCTCTTGTTTGCAAATGAACCATTCCATCACGTCTCAACGACTCCGGGACAATGCGGTCGACTTCTGTTGATGGAATGATGTCGATCCGAGGTCAGGAGATGGAGACGAAGATAGGTGCGAGACACACACACAATAACAGATCTGTCACTTGGAACTTTCGGGAGAAGAAGCCGCCGCGTCCTTGAATTTCCGGGGTTTTATCCGTTTTCTCTCAGATTCCCTTTTCCGATTGGTCTCTCATTGTCACCTGATGACAATTCGAAACCTTTCAAGGGCACGGGAGAGGTCAAAATCGAAGTTTAATCAATCTCCAACCGGAAATGGTCAACGGACTTACATTCTTCTATTGTTTAAAAGTTAGCGTCATGTTTTCATAAAATAAAAATCTATTTCTAACTACTATATATTTTTTCTCTAAAACAATTATTTCAACGCGAATTTTAGTGAGGGTTCGGACCTGTCCAGAGCCTCACATAAATAGTAATATTTCAAAAGAAAATTAAACAATTTCTTAATAATACAATATTAAAAATGCATGCTATACAGACGTATTATGTAAATTGAATCATTTGATAAGTATATTTTATCAATGTTATCATAAATATATTTTAAATATTTTATATTCATCATTATATAAATATTTTATGAGTGTTACCACATTTTGGACAGTGATCTTTTTCTTAAACATTTGATTTTCAAAAACATCTAATGCAGTGTATCATTAATTTGCTCTGTATTAATTACTAGTGGATCTTAAAATCAATCGTGTACATACCAAGATATTATACGGAGAAAGGTTAAACACGTGATTGAGATCTTACATGATCAACCTTTTAGACATTTTGGAATTTTTGATAACATACTCAATACATTTCACATTTATCAGTATATTGGTGAGACCAATATAGCTTTATACATAAACCAATATTAATATTTTTTTTGTACTGAATACAAAATTAAGAATTAAAATTTTATAAAGAGCCAAAGAAAATTACTTACCAAAGATAAATTAATGATTACAATTATTATAAAACAGCTAAGTTTATTCAGCTTGAAATACTGCAGATCTTTCATTTTCTTGTATTAATACCTTTAAGAAAAAAATATATAATTGGGTTTTCAAAATTTAATATAATAATTAAGACATACAGCAAAACAATTTGAAACAATTTTTGAAAAATTCAGTCTAGACCACCTAGAACAGGGGTGGCCAACAAGTCGATTGTGAAGCCAATTTTGGTCGATCGCTTGCGATGTCTTGAATTACACTTGTAACCAAACGCAACATGTGAACGTAATGTGCAAATGCAACTGTAGTGATATTGGACCTCCGCATCCTCCCTCAGATGTGGTTTTGTTGGTCAATGTGCAATCCATTTGCGTACAGTTGTAAAAGGGGAATAAGAAATGTAGACAAAGGGTCGTAAAACCGAGAAAAACAAAAGGCAGGAAGAGGGACAGAGAGGGTAGGTTGGGACACAGTAGAGAGAGGAAGTGTGAAGTTAATGATCCCCAAAAGTGACAACGTTGAGTTTCAATTTTTCTTCTGTTTAAAATGTAAGTACCTTTTCTTTATGTTTTAATTAAATTGTGGCTCTTCTTACCTATCTAAACATAGTATGTTTTTCACACCTCCCCCTCGCCACCGAGACTATGTATGACAACAAGTTGATTGCAACACATTTTTAAGATAAAAAGTAGATCTTATGTACACAAAAGTTGGCTACCACTGACCTAGAATACGAAGTCTAGAAAAAACATCCGCTTACAGTACTATTTATGTAATACAAATTTGTATTTTGTATAATAATTTAATTTAATGTATATTTTAAACAGATTCTGTATAATTTTGTTTCCATTGCCGATATGTCAACAAGTTATCTGAAACAGAGAATAACACACTAACCCCTACAGAATTTTCTTCCTCTCTCAATAGGTCAATCTATCCCAATAAATATTCGATGTTTCATGGAGTTTTTCAGTCAGAATCATGAGATTAACATATCAAAACTTGTTTCTTAAATCTACTTAAAACTATACTGTCCCTGTTTTATTAGAGTATATTTTGTATTTCCTTATTATGTTAAAATTTTAATTTCAACATGCTTCAGAGCTAACAATAAAAATATCTTCTGCATGTAGATCGTCATTATGATAAGTCAAAAAATGAAATTTGACAGAAATTGTTATCTGTAGCATACATTTGTCATCATATTTGCATCTATAAATCTACAGAAACAGCAGATGCACATCTGTTGATTCTGCTAGTTGTAGTGGTAAAAATACACCTGCAAAATCAATACAACATTGTGTCCTACCTCACCTAATAAAGAGATAAATACTCCCGCAATGAAAGAATATTTCTTTCATTGAGAATTATTCATATTTGGAATCTTAAGGTTAAAAATAAATAAATTTAATTATTTTTTTCAATTCCTCAAACATGTAGCTATCTGCTTTCTCAGAGAAGGAAAGCAGATAACTATACATGCCATTAGATTTTTTTTAGCATAAAACAATGCTTATTTTTACTAAGAATTACATTTACAAAAAAAAACTGTACCTAATAAATAGCAGTAAATGATAACTTGATAATTTTAGCTTTAGCGTCATCATTACGACAATGATAAAGCTGAAATTATGTTTCAAAAGCCATTCCAAAACTAAAAATCAATATTCTTTAATCAAAACTTAGATGATGAATAGTAAATTAAATGTTTAATTTCTTTAATTAGCATATAACTTGTATAATAATAAAAATACTTTTTTGACTAAGTTAGTTATTATTAGGTTTCTAATATAGAAAGAAACCCCGGTCTATTTTGTTTAAATGAATACTACTTAAAGTTGGGTGTAAAGTCAATCTATTTCAAAGTCAAACCAAATAAATCATTAATCATTTTAGATTTTCTTACAGATCTCGGGGGTGTTTCTACATTGACATATTACCATTTAATATGATAAAAAGATTAAATAGATTTAAGGATTTTCAAAGAATCAAACAGCAGAACCAAAAAACTTTAAAGAAAAACAACACTAAACCATAAATTATGCAGTAAAATGTTTACTGCATAATTTGTGATCCTTTTTTTTTATTGACCTTCATCAGGAAATACATACATTATATAATTTAACAAGAAAGAACAAAGCCACACTAAAAAACCAGTTTTACAACACTCCATTTTTGGAATAAGATAAGGATTAAAAGCCTCAAAAGAAGCAATTCAAAAAACTTATCCGGAGCCAGAAAAATCAAATGTCACTCGTCGTCGACTTAAAATCATTAACTAAAACTTTAAATAAATCAAGTAATTGAATGCCCTGGAATATTTTCTAATATGTTATTATTTTAAATATATTAAACCTTAGAAAATAAGACAGTTCACTTTATGTTTTTCTAACAGCTGATAAATGGGGGACGCAATACAAGAGCTATTTTTCAACTGGTACGTGTCGGTACCCCGTACCAGCAGACAGCATCGAAAAGTACCCATAGTATGTAGTAAGAACAGTTGTTCAGAAAAACAATTCTATACGCTCTCCCATCAATGAATATCAGCAGCAAATTTTGTTTTAGAACCCTTTATATATTCTCAATAAGTGCAAAATGTAGTATATTAAGATTTCAATACAATCAATACGAAATAAACGAAATATCGGGCGATGTTTACCGCACTAAAAAGGTAGGTCACAACCTACTACTACTCATGACCTTGCCACATTCGGTTAACACGCGAAGAATTTACGACACAAAATACGTCATAATTATTTACTCATATGACGTGATGTCTTAAGTAATTACTATAAATATACTAAATTTTTGTTGAAATGAGAAAAATGACGAAACATTGTGGAAATTAGCGCATGAAAAATACCGGAAGAAATGGCGTAACTAAAATTTCGCTCTGGGGTGATCTGGGAGTATGATCTAAAAAGTACAGTCAGACGGAAGAAAAATTAAGTGTCCCTTATCTACCCTCCAGACAGATGTTCTAGAATGCTGTATGCATATCTAGAACATCCAAGGATCCTCGGCGCACCCAGAGGGAAGCCGAGGATCCATGGCACCCTCAAAGAAAAAGGAAAACAAGCATTTGAATTCGCATTAAAAATATTTTTATCCATTCAACTCGGTTCCCCTCGAAATTAAATCCCGATTTTGCCACTGATCTAGAAGGAAAATTATAGAACAAACTCGACGAACTTCTTTCGTAACAATCCAGAGTTACGTTGTATAAGAAAACGATTGATACAAGAGGATTCAGTTGTTTTTTTAATATTATAATAAGAAATGAGATAATTAATCGATATTGATTTTAGATTTGTTGTTTGTGCTTTTTTCAGTTTAAATTTTATTCCTAAAGCCTCTGGGGATCCAAAAACACCCAAACCACCCCCCATAAGTATGACACAGATCGGAAGCAAATAAACGATAAAAGATACTTTTATCATAATTTGTTTTTTAACGAAGCGAATTTAATTAATATTCTATATAAACACATTCAAATTTAAAGCTTGGGCATGTTACTATTACTTTTTTTTTTAAATTAAATACAATCGGCTCGGTTTTCCTAACCCACGCTTTAAAATCTTCGCATTTACGATCGGTATAAATGTTCTACTATGACAATACAATTTCATTTTTTGCCATATTAGTGTGAGAGTTAAAACTGACGACACCAAAAGATATGCCAAATCAGATTTCGATTTACGATGATTCAGATCATTTCCGTTTCGAGGGTCTGCCATGTTTACTTTTGCACCCACGTGAACATTCATATTTCCGGTCTAAAAAAAAAATTATATATATATATCAATTGTATTATCATTTTTGAGATCATCGCGTGATTCACTTGAAAAACTGGATGAGTGAAAAAGCAAAACGCTTTCCCGGTTAATTTTCTTCGGTCGTTCTTCGATATCAAACTGAATTACTCTTTAATAAACTTATCATCATTGCCTTCAAATGATTTATTTATGAGACCGGAGCAAGTGGCTAGAGTATTTTGGTACCGGGAGAAAACTTAAATATGGCGCCTTCTGAATAAGCCTTTCATTAGTTTGTTAGAAATTATAAACACTATTAATATAATGCATATTAAATTAGCGAGTTATATCTTCGTGGGTCCCAAGTAAATTTGAATTAGAGGGCCTAGTGTAGTGTTGACTTCATTCATTTTTCTTCGGGGGAACGATTTTCTCACAAAAGATTGATCTGGGGTTCCCTCCTGGTGGGGCAATTGCTCTTTTTTTCCCCCACAGAATAACGCGTCACTGTACCAGTACACGTGATATAATTGTTCATACCTCTCATGTGGCAATTTTCTATGTATTTACTAGTTCGGCCACGTATCAATTTTGAAATTTTGGTGCCCCAACATCTCGTTGCCCTGGCCACATGCCCGCTCTACTCCTGCCTTTAAATGCCCCTCTATAAAAGGTAGCGATGTTAAGTTTCTGATCCAACTACTGTATTTTTATAGATAAATTAAATCTTTAACTTAAGTTTCACCTCATATCTGTATCAGCATTACTTACTAATTTTCAGTTTGATTGACAGATTTACTGAATCATACAGGTATGATTTGCTTCAAAATAAGTTAGTATCCTTCTCAGCAAGTGACTACACTTTTTAGAATCACCATGATTTTTTACAAATCATGAAGCAATGCTTATTAAAAATACAAGGCGTATTTATTAATGAGTGGATTACTCGTGGTACCCCGATTCATTAACAAGATCAATTAAAACGTAATTCGTACAAAAAAAAAATGGCCGATGGCAAATTAGGCTGGCGACTGTTGTTAAGTGTTTTTTTTCTTTTTACAGGAGCCAAAGGATCAAAACCGGGCACAAAATATTATGTCCTAATTTTTTTTACATGCTTTTTTATGAAATTAAAAAGCATACATTCGTGTAGCTTACGTAAAACTCGACATATACACTGTCCTTGAGCCTTCTGCGTGAACTAATTAACTGTTATAATTCTCAACTAGTTGAATGAATAATATTTTAAATTGCATTTTACTTTAATTCCAATCATTTTTTTTTATTACGAAATATATAATATAAAAAATATAGTGATTAGAAATAAATCGAGAAAAATAAAAAGATCACCAAGGAATTTCTGCATAAGAACTTGCAAGTCGACGACCAGGAAAAAAGTGCAAAGTCAGTGACTTCTTTAATTAATAATTTCAGATAATTCTCAATAAGAAAAATATTTAAAAAAACTTAAATTGCTTCACCAAATTACTGCGTGACATCCAAAAATATGATTTATAGTATTAGCAGAATACAAAAGAATTATCGCAAAATAATGACACAGTACATACTGTATTTAATAGGAAGGAAAATGTTTAATAATATTTTTTAAAAGTAAGGAAACTAAAAAGAACTTTAGTTTCTACAGTCTAATCTGATAAATTGAATATGTTCTTGAAAAATTTCTAATGTAAAATCAGTTTTACAGTTTCTAGTACTTCAAATCTTAATTACACAAACACTGAGGTAGCCATTTTTTTTTTAATTTATATTATTATAAAATGGCAAAAAAGTTTAATTTTGAGGATAGGGATGGGTTTTATAAAAAATTTGTAAGTGCTAATAGAGAGGTTGCGGCCGAAGTTTTCATCTGTCAAACGTCAACGTCGAACGTCGAGCGCCGCTATCCTGTAAGCAGCGCTCGACGTTCGACGTTCACGTTTGACAGATGAAAACTTCGGCCGCAAACCTCGCTAATAACGCGTAAAATCATCATTACGTCCGACCCTACTGAAGATAATGAGGGTCGTGTGTATCTCCCCACCCTCTCGACCCTTAATTAACCATCAAAATTTAATAGCATCAATTCCCCTAATAAACAAACAAACTTCCCTGCCATAATTTCAGAAATTTTTCGGCCAAAAAAGAAAAAAAAAAACAAAGTAAAAGCACAAGAATTAAGCTTTGAAGCGGGTAAAAAAAAAAAACCCGAATTTTCTTGCATTTCTCGAAGTTTTTTATTCAAGATCTCCGAGTATAAAAACGCAAAAAATCTTCAAGGGTCATTTTTTTTTCACTGATCGCCATACTTTCCCTCTGTTATATATAAAAGACGGGGAAGTAAAAATAATGTCTTTCCAGCAGTCATAATAGAAAAATTTATATTAGTCATAAAGTGGAGGGAGGGCCCTTTTAATTAATTGCTGTTAAAATAGATATGTCGTCAATTTGGAGTTATTTAACAATTAATAAATACAAACTGTGATTATTCACCACCCCAACATTAACACATGCACACACACACATACATTTAATATATGTAAAGTGAGATAACATCTGGTTATTCAGCAACACTTTGCAAAATAAAAAGTTTAAATAAAATTTCATATTATAAATTAATATTAAATGGCAAAAGCTTGGATTTGAGAGTAGAGATGAGTTTCAGAAAAAAATTGCAAATGCTAGTAACAATAAAATCTCCACCTCTGACCTTTAACCACCAAAATTAATAGTATCAATCCTTGTAATAATTGCAACATTTCTTCCCATAAAATAATGAAAATACAGTAAGAAGTGTGCCGTACAATTTTTTTTTTTTGTGGAATTTTCATCCAAATACTCACGACTTTATTGTAAAGTTTAATGAGATTGAGCTAATTTGGCATCTTAAATATTTAATAATGGTTTAATGGTATCATTAAATTGATGCAATGGAATTAGTGACAGAAAAATATAATTAACATCTCCTAGTTCTGTGCATCATAAATTATTATTATATCAAATCTAAGACGCACCTGTCTTTGGAGATATTAAAATCGGAAAAATCTGAATCTTACATTTGAGTAAATTATACAGTGTTTATCATGCAGTATATTTTCTATTTAGGATGCTGCCTCACATGTTAATGAGTACTTTTATCTTGTTATTAATCATTGTTTGCATCATTGCTCGTTTATGGTTTCTTGGAAATGTGAAAATGAAGGATGAAGTTAAACCAACCTTCATTTTTCCCCATTTCACAAATATCAAATATGTGAAAAAAATATCAAATATTCTATGAAATATCAAAGAATGCAACAGTGTTTACAGCTTCTTCCCAGAAATTCCGTGATCTGCAGGTTACAAATTCTTTTTTAGGTCTAATTCTGTTGCGAGACAAATGTGCAATTGCAACTATTTATGCATTATCAGGGCCGTGGAGAAAAGGAGCTGAGGATTTTCTCTGGGCCTAGAGAAAACTTAGATCCATAGTGATTCATATCTCTCTTGTTTTTTTTATTATTACTAAAAATAACATAACGTGTCAAAGAGACCCACTATACTAATTAAAATTATATTGATCAAATTATACTGACTGGTGACAAAAAGATTAAATTTTTTGTATTTTATTCAAATACCAGCTGTCTAAAAGTCAGTTGTTATTTAATTTTTTCATTAATGTATAGTTTTTGACAAATATTTATGAAATTATTCATATTTTTATGATATAACTGATTTACCAGAAAAATTATCCTTCTTAAACAAGCCCTTGCAAATCAAACCGAATTTATATAGATTTTGTATTATATATTGACATTTTAGTCCTAGAAATACTTGGAATTACGTAATATGAAGATGGCAAACAAGAAAGAATGTACCAAGAGCACTCAAAGTTACGCTTCATATTGCTAATAAAACTATAGTATTCTTTGCTGCTCAATGAATAAAAAGTCATACAAACACACTAAATGCTTTCGGACATCTTATCCATGTTCAAATCCTTCACATAAAACACAACTATATAGAATTTTGTACTGAATTCTATAAACAAAAAACAACATTTGTTATAGAATCTAAATCAAGTAATCAAAATCTACATTAGTCTTAAATATCTGCTTCAGTTTTTCCTATAGCATGCATATGTTTTCTCACATTTTCACATTTGCTAAATAGTACAGGGATCTATTATAACCTATATAAAAAGGTTTTCTTATCAGATATCACCTTGTAATATAATTTAATTAAATAAATGTATGAGGACAAATTGAATAAAAAATGAAACAATGCAGAGAACAAGATTAATTTTATAATGATTTAAAATTTCATTATTTTTTTGCAAATAATTTTTGCTTATCAGGGACACATTTTTGCTTCATATTTATAACACTATTATAAAACTAGTCATGTACAGAACTTTAAAAACATTATATATAAATTTTCTCAGTCTATTCACTTGGAATACAGTACAATATTTCAAGTTAAAAAAAATCTTATTAACAATATTATCAGTAAGATAAAATGAAATTTTGATTACAATGCCTATAAAATAATGCTAATACATAAAAGTACCATACAAGGAAAAAATATTATTGTGTTTGGACAAATGCTTCACTTAAGAGTACAAAAATTAAGAAATATTCAAAAGATAAATATATATTTTATTTAAAAATGGCAGAAGGAATATTTACAATATATATAAAATACAAAAACGTCTTCACTTCTGCCCTTTCCAACACAAGGAAGAAGTATGAAACAATCTTCCTATGAAGACATTTTTGTATCTTCTGTATTTTATACATATTGTAAATATGCTGTCTGCCATTTTAAAATTAAGTATACAGTTTTTACAAGATTTTATGGTTTATCATCATTGAACATTTTTAACTATTTTGCATATTGTAGCAGTGTCTTAGCCTACAATAAAAGGTCGTCTCTGCGAAGGAAGACTGTTAGTTCCTTCCAATAAATACATTAGACAGTAAACAAAAAAAATGCTATTGTTATTTTGAAATGCACAATAATTTGCCTAACATTTAAAATTAGTTACGGTATGGATCATAAAAGGAAAGGAAATTGATGCGTCATGAAATCTTGATCTTCAGATCAAACATATCAATTTAGAAATACAGTAGAGCCCCTCTAGTCCGCCCTCGGCTAGTCCGTCACTCCAGTTAATCCAACTGTGGTCGGAGTCGAGAAACTTGTCCCGACTCGTCAGTGACTTACCGTCAGTGGCATTCTTCTGTGTTCGTTACAGTATATGTTTTACATTGTGTGTACGTATACAGTTTTGTGTGTGTTTTCCACATGTCAGGAGTGAAACGTAAACATGTTACTCTTTCATTAAATGAAAAATTAGCAGTGCTACAAAGACTGGACAAAGGGAAGATTGTTTATTTTACTTTTTTCTGATAATCCGACCTTTTTTGCGTTTTGACCATACCCCCAGTCCCAAAGGTAATGGATTACAGGGGTTCTACTGTAGTGTAATTATGTGTAGTCCTAATATGTAAATATCTAATTAAATATTCAAAATTGCATTAGATAAACTGAGTAATAGCATACCAAGTAACACCTAATGTTACACAATGATCATAAAATCAGAAATGTTAACTTAGCACCTTAATTAATCAATTATGAAACAAAAGTTTGACAAACTTCAGGATACAATTTAGATTTATTATTGAAAAAAGTATATTTTTGTATGTAAATTTTTTCTGAATGAAAACATTAGTTATTTTGTTGTAGCTAATAATGCTATGTTAGAAAAAAAATTCTAAATTTTATATATACACAGTCTGTTGTTAAAGATTATTCAGAGGAAAACTTACAATTCACATAGATTGAATTGTATTATTGTAGATAGATATGATATTAACAATTTCCACAGAATATGAAGTTTACTATTTGTATTTATATAAATTAAATGATTTTATTTTGTTGATATTAGAATAAAATAAATAAAATAGTGAGAAAGTTTAGAACTGTATGTTTAATATGATTATTATAATTCTGTTGTTAATTAAAAATAAAAATGATATGTTGAAAAAGATAGCGTATACCACTACGTTGGTGTTACATAAAAATTTATTTTGCAAGTACTTTCGACAGTATATATTTTTGTATTATTGTATAATTTTGTAGATTGTATATGTGTAATTTAAATTTTCCATGCGCATATGGGACAAGCAATTTGAAAAAACATTAGTTGATGTTCTTTTTCTTTGAATTCAAATGTTTTGTTCTCTATGAATGATTCTGCCTGAAGATGACAGTTATATACTGTCGAAAGTACTTGCAAAATAAATTATTTTTACGTAATGCCAACAGACAGTGGTACATGTTATCATTTTCTATTATTATTTGACGTGTATAGCTATTTAAAACTTTATTACTAAAATGATAATATATTATAATTCTATTACTGTATACAGTTATATCAACCTAATTCAAATTTACAAGGTAATATTAATTATTTTTGGATGGCATGATTTACAGCTTAAAGTATTTAGAATATTACTTATGATCCATCCAAATAGTTCCTGGTAAATTCACTAAGCAAGCCTTTTCCAGATTCTCTGTCTCAAAAGTTTTATCACCACATTACTATGTATCTTTCTTACACATTCAGCATCATAAAATTAATTTCCTGGAAATATGATTTGAAATACAGTATATAATAGCATACCAAGAAGGTTAACAACAACAAAAAATATAGCATTTAAATATAACAATCCATATAATAATAGAAAATTTATAATAGTATGAATTATAAATATTCTCTTAGGTATGTAATCAAGAAAGTATTAGAAAAAGGATGGAAAACTTATGGTATGCATATCCAAAGTGATATGGCAAAAGTAATTCTTGGCACATACCATATTTGAGCTGCAATTTTCAAATTGCAGACCAATAAATTCCCACTGTCATCCATCTGTCCTTTGTTAATCTCAAGAACAAAGTTAGATAGATGATAATAAAGACCAGATATGGAAAGTGTATATAGTTAATCAAGCCTCAGACCTCTTAAGAACTTCTGGCTGGACTGGAAGTAACCTGATTTTAATTCAAAAGTTAGATATTTGGTATTGATTTATATATATTGAAAGCTCATATTTGAACTAAAATATGATTAAAAATTTCAACTCGGCATTGTGATGACATCACGATAAGTAATTGCTTCAATTCAAACACAAATTATTTATAGTATTTATACAGACACTTAGCAAATCACAGAATTAAATTTTATTCAGTTGACTAAATAAAATTTAATTCCGTGATTTGCCAAGTGTCTGTAAAAATACGATAAATAATTTGTGTTTGAATTGAAATAAATTACTAGCACGGTTTCAAAAATACCAGAAAAAGTAATTGCTTGTTTAAATTTATTTTTAATTGTGTAATATTCACAATAATAACAAACATTAGACTAGTTATGGATAGTAACATTACAATAACTATTCTTTACACTCTGAAACTGTGTTTTTAAATTTTCTTTGGTGCTCAAACACAAAATTTATGCTACTATTTAAACACTTTGCGTTTTGTCATCTTTATTCAGTTGATACGAGTATTACTACACGTTTCAGGCTCACACTGCCCCTCATCAGTCAACATTAAATTTCCTACAGGCTTGAAGGCTTACGCATATATAAAAGAAATGCAGTTTCCTTGTACCTATTCAGCATATATGATATCCTGCTGTTGAGCCATATGCGTTATCCTTTATTGATGAAAATCACCGTTTCAATATTAAACTTGTTCTTTACACTCCGAAACTTTTTAAATTTTGTGTTTGAGTGCCAAACAAAAAGAAAATTACAATAACTATGTTTCATCTAGATGACATTATACATTTTCCAAAAGATTAATAAATATGGAAAGTGATGTTTGCAAAAATGTCAGTATTTTTAATTAGGTCCTTCTAGGTAATGTTACTAACTCAAAAATAAAGTTGAAGTTTCAACAGAATTATTAAAGATGCTATTTATTACTTCAGCTAATAAACATTGTATGCTCTTAATCCTTAAGACATTTAACCCTAAACAGTAAGTTTTTTTGCAAGTCACTAAGAACTATAAATAAATAAATAAAGTTTATCACAGAAATAGTTAACAGCTAATAAAGTTTGGGAAGTTCACTGTCAATTTCTTGAAGAAAAACAAGCAAAATAAAAAGTTTTAATATTCACTAATACCACTAAGCAAAAAATAAAAAAAATCTAAATAAGATTTAACATGAGTTTTATTGTACCAAAATAGAAATTTGGCATCAGTACACATTGACAATAGACTTAAGTGTGCAACCATTCACACAATTTCATGGTGACAGACAGTAACAATCCACAAGAGAAAAAAAAATCTCAGTAATTCCATAACCGTCAAAATAACAGACACAATGCTAGCGATAATCCATACAGAACCTTCATAAGAAATATTTTATTAGAACTTTAATGTTCATACAATTTTACATTTGGATCAGATCAATGTGCAAAAATCTCTGTTGACATATCAGTATAGGAAAAGTATAAATATGAATATCTAACTGTTTATTACTATTTTAATAATCCATAACATGCGTATATATATGTTATCTTAACTTTGCATGCGTACGAATTATGCCGATAATGATGATACGAATAAGATCAAAACAAATTTAATGATAAGGAAACAGTATACCAGTCGATCCCCCTATAACACTTTTGATTATTCCATTTTATATGAATTCCATGTTGTACGAGTCACTTAGATTTTAGAAATACATGTGTTGGCTGTGAACGGTTCACATATTTGTAAAATTAAGTGACTCGTACAACATGGAATTCATATAAAACAGAATAATCAACAGTGTTATAGGGGGGTCGACTTGTAAACATTGCAATTTAAGTTATCAAGATGATGGCACCAGTGTCCCTCGCCATATTGTATCAGAGCATTTTTCGATTTGGCATGGCTAATTGAAAACATTCCATTTCCATAATAACAATAATAAAACAAACATTGCACGCAATTTACTAATATCTATTTTTTTTGCATTTAATTCCTCTAAATATATTTCTTCAAGCTTTTCCCCTAAAAAGTTTTCTGCGGACGTACACCAGTCGAAAAAACGGAACTTGCAAATTAAAAAGAAAACAAAAATAAGAAAAATCGCGTGATTTAATGGATTATAAACTTTTACCAATTGTTTTTAAGCGTATAGTTCCAGTATTAAAATACCGGAGTTCTATATTCTCTAGTAAAACACATTAAACTTAAATGCGAGGCGCCAACAAATATGGCGGAGAGCTCCGATAATGTCTTTTCGTACGCCTTTTAAAGGGGAAAAAAACAATTTCCTTTCACGTTATGTACTTTATACAGTTTTTAAATATGTACAAAAAGGCAGTTTTCTTCTTATTTAATTATATAAATTAACCGAATCGCTTCGTTATACAGTAGTGAGATAATATACATTAAATCTTATAACACTACGTCGTATTAACAATGAAAAGGACTCACCTAAAGCATGAGATCAAACGTAGTAAAGATAATAAAACTCATTAAAATTAGTGAACAATCACGCGAAAACACATTACTCTTATTTACAAAATGCATACGAGATCAGCTTTAAATCATAGTCAACCCCTGTGTCGTCGCGAACCGGACGTGACGTCACAGAGAAGTTGGCTGTGTGCCGAAAAAGGCGTTGCTAAAGCTTATTTGAAATACGTCACTACTTACGTAGTTTCTTAATTAATTAAACTCGAGAAAAGAGACCGAATTCGAATTTTTAGTTCCTCTTTTTATAAAAAAATAAAAAATAATTAAAAAAATATAAATAATTTATGAAATTAATCGAATTTTACAATATAAATCTTTTTATTTCTCGCCATGTAAATGCATTCCTCGAGGGAATTTTAAATGGATTAGAGATATTTGATCTCATATAAACCAGTTCTCTATTATTATTATTATTATTAATTTTTTTAAATACAAAACAAGTTACAGGATTGTAAAAAAATATTATATTATGTATTTTTATAGTATTTCGAAATAAATTACTCGTGTAAACATATTGGTTTCTGTCGAACCGTCGTAAAACGAACCGTGGAATATCCGTACGTTCTGTACGATAAATTGAGGAAGGAGGCAATTATTATACAGTTCGATTTTAGTAGCGAGTAAGCGATATCGCAAAGGAAAACCACGAACGAGCGAGAAGCGAGAAATCTCGTTGGCGAGAGCGAATTTCTGGCTCGCCTCAAACGATGACTACTGAGGCAGAGTAGTAGAAAATGGCTTCTTTTGGTGAACAAGATGGAAAATTAATTAATACACCAGGAAATATGAGACACACATCTTCACTGATCACGCGAATCAAAACATTTTAATGTCAAAATGAAACCGAGTAGCTTCAACGCCAACGTGTGACGTCATCATCTCAAGGCCAATTTCTCGCGAGAAAAAAAAAAAAAAAGAGCGTGAAACGTCATCACCTCTTCTCGCTCGCTCGCACGCGTAGTCGCACCGTAGATTCCTGGAAATACCATTTAAATTAAATAATAGCATAGTATCATAACGTTCTGTCTAAAGCAGTTTAAAACCCTCAAAGTCAGGGAAAAACGTTAAGAAACATTTAAAATACCCACATGTGCGGTCGTAGAACGTGCATGTTAAATGTTCATCGTAACGATCAAAATAAAACATTGTAAGGATCTATATAAATCGGAAACTCGGTTGCTGTGAAGCGACAATCGTGGCGAACTTTGAACTCGAATATGGTCACGGCATCTTCACGACATTGGCCTTGCCGAGTTCTACGTATTTGCAAAAAAAATCATGTTTAGTTATGGTGCATTTGTTTTAAACTTCGATGGCAGGCAAAATACTAACTGACATACTCAATACTCCATTCAATAAATTGAAAGGTCTACTGTATTTGTACATATACATATATAAATACAAATGCAAGCTGGCAAAGATGTCGGATATTTATGGCATTTCATACAGTGATAATAGAAAATACAGTCGACCCTCTATAGCACTGTTCATAATTCCGTTTTATATGAATTCCGTGTTGTACGAGTCACTTAGATTTTACAAATACGTGAGCCGTTCACAGCCCGGCACACGTATTTGTAAAATCTAAATGACTCGTACAACACAAAATTCATATAAAACGGAATTATCAACAGTGTTATGGGGGGTCGACTGTATTGTACAATAAAACCTGTTGAAAACAGAAAAATATTCAGTACCGAGCAATGTTGGTTTATTTACTATAAACTTGATAAATCCAGCGAAAAATTTGAAATTTATTGTACGATTTCTCAATTTAAAAAAAAAAAAAAAATGGTTTATAATTTCACTAAAAGAAGAAAACAATGATTTGTAACCTTTCGAAAGAATTTTTATCATAATTTTATAATTTGATTAACTTAAATGTCAGGTAAATTACTTTACAAAACACATAATGACTAAGATAAATTTCAGTCGCAATCGCAAATTTCGTGCTAAAACTATAAATCAAACTTGCAGTAAAATAATATGAAAACATGTTTTTTTCCCCTTTCTTATTATTTATTACTAGAATATGAAGACTGCAATGCGTAACAAGATAGCCGTTGAAGCATTAGTAATGCAATTGATAAACACGTAATATTAAATTTTGTCATCGATTTATTTATTGTAGGTTCTGTTTCGAGAAATCTAGCGTGTAGTAAACCTTCGAATTGCTGTAGATTCACAGAAAAGATAGAGAAAATATTTAAATATACGAACTCAAACTGCTGTTTAAATACCGTAAAAACACGTCTCATCGTGTCGTTACTGTATTAAATACAGAAATATTACGTATTCTAATTCTTTACACCGATAACAATTGGGTTACAATTTGAAAAAAAAAAATGCTTTATTTAATAAAGCATAAATAAAACATTTTTGACATACCTTAAGCGACTATAATATTTAAATATTTAACGTTTAGATACATATAATGTTATTATTTTTATACAGTCTTACCTAACTATGAAATGTAACCTTTCGTAATAAAGAAATTGTATTAAATAAACAACTAATTAATACTGAACGTAATCAAACACGCTGTATAACACAACTTGTAAACATATTACTGTAAACATAGCGCTCTTACTGTTAATATATGACTGGCACGAATTTTGAATGATTCAATATGGCGTATGCTAATGCTAATCTCTTCCTTATTTTCCATAAACAGCCTTTTTTAACTATATTCTTTTATAAATATCCTCGAACTGTATACAATTGAAAATCCACGCATAATCTTCAGTAAAGATAAATCAAGTAAAATGTTATTATCCCATACAAATTTACTGAATGGCATTCAGTAAATACAATGTGGCATTGTGTTTACATAAACTGCATTGTATCCGACGAGTGTTATTGATAGTTGTGATCCCTACCACCCACTATATTATTTTCTATCATTAGGTTTAGATAAAATTAATTTTTTTAGCATTAATTAATCCCAGATCCTTACCAAATGCCCGAACATCTAAGTGGCACACAGCTCACAAAATACAAGACCAGTTCAATTTCTATTGAAGACCAACGTAAATTGGATGTTTAGTTATCGATTAACCTCACTCGTATGATTATACAGCATATTTTTTTACTTTTATCTTCATGTGACAACATGGTCTATGGAATATGACGTCAGTTTACTTTCATATCAAATAGTGTAAATTATACCTCGACTTTCACTTTTGTTTGTTTAACAGAAAAAACTTTGTGTTTTTTCTATTATATTAAATGTGGAAAATAATTGATTTTCATTAGAATAAAGTTTGGCTTGGTTTGATTTATTTGGTTACAGCAATGGTACACTGCAGAATGGATGACGTTTATGGGAAACTGTCCCTTATTTGGTGTTACTAACATAGAAAAACACCGGTTGGCTAGGAGCGAAGTTAGTGCCCACAGTGCAGAAAAATCGATTATAAACTAATTTTATATGAACACAAGTAAATCGGTATTTTTTTGTGTACTTTTATTTGTTTTCTGGGAAGTGTCTAGCTGTGCCGTGAGTGAAAACAAATTGCAGAGTATTGTTTTAAAATAGTAAAAGCTATTGTTTTGGTATGAGTGAAGTGCTGAAGTTCCGCAAACATTCCATGGTTACGTGTATATTTGAGGGTTGCAGTTAAAATGGTCGGGTGCCACTTGACCTGACATTTTCAGAAAATGATCAGACCGGGTTAAGTATCTGGAAAAACAAGCCTTTATGGGCATTTTCTCTCGAATAACAATGAAACGAGTAATACGATTAAAAAACCAATCACAATCAAATTTAATTGTAATGCTACCTATCGATCATCGATCTTTGATCCGTTGTTATCAGATAGATTGCAAGTTAGAAAGAGCGATATTACTTTACTCCGAAGGTCAATTTTTAAGTAGCAAAATATTTGATCACTTCCTTAAAATCGATAAGCTAAAAAAAGACAGTTAGTCACGCGACAAAACAAAAAAATAAGATGACGAATAAATTACCTAATTTAAAAAGAAATTAAATGTATTTCGTGAACGGGGAATCAGAACGTAAATTCCATTTAACTTCGATACGTCAAATAATTTATGAATATTAGTGGCAAACATGGAATCTCTTCTTATAACTGCATATCGTATGTTGTAAAGTTGTACGTAATTAAAATTGCACATATGAAACCATACTTGGTGTCATTAGAAAAAAATGTAAAGTTGGGGTTTCGCAGGACCCTTCAGAAGTCGGGGCTCAGGGTGCGAGCCCGGTGTTCCCGCCGTTAAATCCGCCTCTTGAAGTAGCAACAATTGCAAGTGAATCGCGTTAATTTTAAAAGATATTTACACAAAGCATGTAACTACTTTGCTTCGAGTGTATCCAAAGCGAGCGAGATGGACGTATGATGCGTCGGAGCGAGTCACCAACACAAAACAATATACGGACAAGTCCGACCCGCAATGGGGTCGGCAGTGTGGATGAATTTTCATTATTGAATCTCTGCTCTGAGAGCTTTATTCTCATACTCATTGTGAATTTGTTCGGGCTTACAATGTCATAACCAAGGACAGAAAATGGGTCGAATGTACGGTCATTGCAAATAAAAGAACGAAAAATTTCAGTTTTAAATGAGAACATTAATGGCGCGACATTGCGGAAACTAGCGACGAGGAGGGAAGAAAAAGAAGAAAAGCTCACCGCAGGGAACGTCCTTTCGAACAGTTGCTTCGGGCAAAAGAACGTTCCCGACCGAATCGCCACCATAGGAAAAAGATAAATTGATAAGATAAATTGTCACCAATGGCTGATCATCCACCATCTCTTTTGAATCGGTCCGAAACATTTGCGATTCCCGTCCTGGAGGTCGACGCCCGAATTATATTCCGAGTCGAGGAAGCGGATACTCGAAACCCGAAAGTAAATGGCGTCACGAAAATAACCACTTATACCACTTCTCTATTTGGCAATGATAGAAATCGGAACGACTTATCAGAATTCCAGATGAAGAAATTATCGGAATTCCCGATAAGAAAAGATAAATATTGTATTAAATCATTCGGTGTTTTCAAAACACGATAATTTTATCTGTAAATTATCCGCGTATTTAAGATTATTTTTTATTTAAAACAATGAGTTAGACGATAATCATCACAGATAAACTGAGAATTAGTCACTTCCTCAAAATAAAACTAAAAAAATAAACTACGGTTTCGAGAGTTGGCAACACTGATAGAGCTGAAAACAAAATAATAGACATATTAACGATCGGAACGCCTCCCTAAAACAGAATTATAAATATTATTTATAATTTTTTTTAAAATGTTCTGGGTCGAAAAAACCTCTGATAAAACTTACTAGAAACAAGGACAATGGGCTAACTTTATTAACTAATAAAGTTGACCGTTGTTTTTGTTTATAGTCATTGTAACCCGTAAGCATTTCCTCTTAGCTTTGCAGCCTTCAACCCTATTTTGCCACTGAATTCGACCAACCAGCACACGCGCACTCATATTGATGGCAGATGGACTACAAGTCAGAATTATAACATCTGAAATAACATTTAGAAGAAAAATTCACAGAAAAAGCTTTTAATTAAACTCACATAAAACGACAGTTTGTGGAAATAGAACGAAAGAAATGGAATTTAACTTCCTATGAGTGACCAACCATATTTCTCGATTTCCCCAAATATTAGACAAGAAAAGTTCGAAAAGAAAGAAATTCCCCACCAAAAAAAAATTATGTCATCTACTTTCTCGAGGGCCACGTTGTTCCATGCCTTATAGATATAAAATGTAAAAACTCCACATTCTCATTGATGAGAGAAACTCCTTCGTACAGATAATTTCCTCCCTTCTGATTTGTATGCCATTAATTAATATAGTTTCCAACAATATCGATGACTAATTTATAGAGTTTGCGTGTTTCATAGTAAGCCAGTGGAGTGATAAACATTTTCTAATGTTTTTAATGCAGCGCCAAAATAATTTTAGTTGTGTAGAATGTACACTCGGCCTATAATCTACCCGCAGCTCTCCTACTGAGCAAAAGTGATTCTAGACAGAAAATTTTCTGTATAATCTTAATTTCATCAGTACAAGGTCTGTTCAAAAAGTATCGGACCTTTGGTCGGCAAAAATAAATTTATTGACTTTGAGGAACAAAACCCTAATCCCCTTCAAAGTAGTCTCCTTGGTAATGTATACACTTCTCCCAGCGTTTCTGCCATTGCTGGAAACACTGCTGGAACGCATCTTTTGGAATGGTTATCAGCCGGTCCGTCGCATTTCGCACGATGTCTTCTCTCGACTAAATTTGGGTTCCTTTTAGCGGCATTTTCAGCTTGAGAAATAGCCAAAGGTCACACGGAGCCATG
>NW_019384405.1:991075-995579 GCF_000671375.1 Centruroides sculpturatus | reverse complement strand
GCTTGTGGATAAATTTTTGATTTTGTATTCCTAAAGTCTATCTAAATTCTTTCTGTGTTGTTTTGATTTAAAGGCGGCAAAGTGCTGCTGTAATCATTGCTAAAGTTAACAACGGATGGAAAGGATCGTTGTTGTTAGACGATTCTCTTTCCTCTTCCTGTTCTTCGATCTTTCTTTTCTTGCATTCCGGTTGGCAATTTGCTTCGTCTTTAGCACCTCTCTTTCTGTTAATCGTTTCAATATTTGTCTCAGTTCTTTCTTCCAAATTATAAGGGAAAGTTTGACAGGTGCAATGACATCTGCAAACATTTTCAGATCTTACGAACGAATTTAGAAGCGACTTTTCTCTTTTGTATCTTTCCCATTCAGTTTTTGATCTATCAATGTACGGCTTCTTAGCATCGAATTCCAGTTCTTTCCATCTTCTTCCCAATATCTTTGCCGCTTCTGTCACTCGCCTTACTCCCGCAGCTCTAAGTACAGGAAGATTGTGGACGTAATAAAAAAGGAAAGAGGACATCGGTCTTTTGAGATGGATTCTTCCTCCTCTTTCTCTCTGCATTCTCGGTGACACATAGGAGCGAGATCCGAGTTCATTGTCTTTATTTATTTTCACCATAGCTGCCTTTTAATTTTTACCGGAATTTTTATTGTTGTAAACAGAGGAATCTCTAACAATTACATAAATACGTTTTAACTAAAATACGTCTTTTTTGATTAATTGCGTGACGTTAATTCAGAAAAGTATTTTAATTAATAATTCTGTCACCTTAACGCGCTGAATCAATTATTGAATGGCCGATTTTCCTCACTCTACGAAGAGCTCCTGCTACTTTTCTCTGACAACGCTATGTCCATAATATTTTTTTTTTTTTGTTTTACTTTCCCGGCTGTTCAACATAATAGAAGGAAAGTATGGCAATCGGTCAAAAAATGACCTCCCAAGGACTCAGAATTTTGAAACAGAAAGAAATGAAAAAAATATTAAAAAATGTTTGAATTATTTTTATTAAACTATTACATTTACTGGTTGCAAAAAAATTAAGACGTAATTAATTAATTTCAAGAAATGGGACGTTTTTGCTCCAATCTAACTTATTCCTGGCAACACTAAAACACAATCCAGGAATCGCACCCTCTCGTGGGACGATGATAATTAATTTGAAAGTTTTCATAACGATAATTTTAAAAACGAATCGATATTTTTAAATGTTAAAAAATTTAATATTTAATCCTAATAACTTTTTCTGGAAGGACAGGGACCTCTCCGACGTCTTCGTCCGGCCTAGCTCCACGCGGTCCTCAAACTGCATTTCCCCCGACCGGAATTGCTGCTAGATGTCCGCTACTCCCGTAGTGGTCTCCTAATTATCAAAACTCGGGATCACCAAGCAGCAGAGGCGGCTCTTCGTATTCCCGATATTGCCGGGATACTAGTCCGTGGCCGTCTGGCCCCGGACTGTGCCCATACCGCTTATCTTCTTCGTGGGGTGGATCCGTCGATCACAGTCCAAGAAATTTACGATATACTTTCGGACTCCCACCTTCCAATCCTAGAGATACGTCGTTTTACACGACGGGACGGGAATAACATCGAGCCTAGCTCCACGGTTTACTTCTCAGTGGTCAGTGCTTCCCCACTGGAATCCGTTTTACTATCTATTACCAACGATACCACTGTAAGCGATATATTCCTCGCCCACGCCAATGCAGGCGATGCCTCAATTTTGGCCACTCGCCCACGACATGCCGCGGCCGCCGCAAATGTATTACTTGCGGGGCTGACCATGACCCGGTCACATGTACTGCCGCTGCGGACGGCTGTGTGCGTTGCGGAGGAGAACATTCTGCGGATTCTCCCCGCTGCCCAGCTTATCAGCAAGAGGCACGCCTGTTAAAATTCAGCGCCATCCAGCGCTGTTCTTATCTAGAAGCCAAGCGCTCGCAGAGCAACTCCCCAAAATCATACGCAAGAGTGATCTTAACTTCCCCCCAAAACTGTCCGAGAGGACCCATCGTTGTGAAAAACAGCCAGCTCTTTCTACTATTGGACAGACAGGTGACATTTTGACCCTAACCAATCGTATCTCCCAATTGCAATTCACAGTGGAGAAGCTATACGCGGAGTTAAGTCTTCTTCGCTCGATCATTCAGCCTACCCCGCTTAACCCAACTCAGGGTTCCCTCCGTGAGCCGAGTCTAAACAATGATCTGACCGTGTCCACGTCAAATAAGCGCTCTTCCCACCCGGTGGGCCCTTTGACTCCTGCCCAACTCCCAAAGAAGAAGAAAGGACCTAAACCTCGTCCCATCGATCCATTGGCGGCATCCGACTCAGAAGGTCCAAATTCGGACATGAACCACACATACTCCACGGGGTCCACAAGTGTAACTCCCCTAGAAGACCCCTGCTTTGCCTCCCCAGCCGAGAAGGCTAAACTTCACCGCCACCCGCCCAATACCCCCAAGCATAATTTCTAACCCCTCAAGCAACTTGCAAAGTCTCCGCTTGATACACTGGAACGCGAGAGGTCTTCGTTCTAAACGTGATCTCCTTTTGGCACCTTCTTGGCTACGTACCGTGGACATCATCCTGGTACAGGAGACGCGGCTAACTCCTGAAGTGGTCTTTTCCATTCCAGGATTCACTCTCTTCCGACAGGATCGCACCTCTGCTCAGGGAGGGGTCTCCTAACAGCGGTCTCTCATCGGTGGTTCGCCCGCCAGCTGCCCTCAGGTCCCAAGATCACCGGCATCGAATATCAAGAGACCTTGGTATACTTTCCACGGGCTCCTCTCTCCCTTGTCAATGTATATTCCCCACACGGCGTCCTTTCGGCTGTTTCATTGGACCCCATTTGCGGTGCAATCACCACCCTCGCATAGTGTGCGTGGACTGGAACGCTCATCATCCTTATTGGAATAACGAGTGCAAACGCCCAGACATCGCGGGCCGCACCCTCTTCGATTGGTTCTCATCCTCGAACTTATGCTGTTGGAACTCAGGGGAACCAATTTATTTCCACCCAAACGGATCATCAGCTATAGACCTGACCTTCTGCTCCCCGGACCTATTAGGTTCCGCCTTATGGAGCCCTTGCGTGGACACCTTAACCAGTGACCACGCTCCTATTTCGATCACTGTATCTATCTCGGACACCCCTAATCCGACGACTACCCCTCGTTTACACTTTTCAACAAACTGGAGTCGTTATTCAAATAACCTCGATCAGCTTTGGACTACCGAGGAATTGATTCCCACTTCTTATAACGCCTTTGTAGACACTATCCGTGAGACGGGTCTCCTCTAATACTATAATTCGCTCCATTCCCTCCTCGGGTCAACCACCGTGGTGGACCCCTGAATGCAGTCGCCTTAGAGCGCTTAAACGTCGCGCGTTCCGTCTAGCCTGCAGGCGGGAGTCTCACTCCTGGTGGGATATAAACAATTAGGAGCGAAACTCCGTCGGAAGACCCGTCAGGCTCGTCGGGAGTGGTGGGTCGTTTGTGTGTCTCTCCCCCTCTCCATCCACACTCCATCGTATCTTCCGTCGACTGAGATCCCCGCCGGCGATCACGGCCACCCAACATATAATCCAAACACAGACTACCTACTCAGTTCCATCCAGCAGGCGGAAGCCTTTGCATTCTTCTTTGGGCGTACCCGCCCAAGGGGCACTTTTGCTCCCCTTGATGATCCCCGACCAGGGGCCCCAAAGTTTGACGATTCCCCCTTTCATCTCCTTGAACTCCGCCGGGCCATACACCGTCTTCGGAACACTACACCGGACCCAGATGGCGTAAGAGCACACGCCTTACGGACCCTCCCAAACGTAGGCCTCTCGGCCCTCCTCAATCTCTTAAACGATCTCTGGGCCTCAGGGTCCTGTCCCCCAGACTGGACCTCTTCTACAGTTGTTCCGATCATTAAACCGGACTTATAGACCGATCGCTCTTACCTCTCATGTCGCAAAACTTTTCGAACGGCTAATCCTCTATCGAATCCATAAATGGAACTTTCATTCTGATATCTTCCACCAACACCACTTTGGCTTTCTTCCCTACCGAGGGGTAGAAGAAACCCTTATTACGTTACACCACCATATAGCCGTGGTCCGCGCAAGAAAGCACTGGGTGTACCTAGTCGCACTCGACCTAGAAGGGGCATATGACTCTGTGTGCCAAGAAGGACTCCTAGCTAAATTAGAATTTTTCGGTATGGGAGGGAGACTCTTGTCCTGGCTAAATCGTTCCTATTACATCGTTCTTTTCGCGTCCGTTGGCGCGGAGTGCTGTCACCTCCTCACGCCTTTATCCAAGGCGTCCCCCAGGGGAGCGTTCTTGCCCCCATTCTATTTACATTATACATGGCAGACCTTTGGACCGCTCTCCCCCCCAATGTCACCGCCGTCCTTTACGCGGACGATCTATACATTCTCACTTCGAGTACAAGGCCTTCTCAAGCAGCTCGCAAAGCTCAATTAGCCCTGGACCACCTTGAACA